>NC_057809.1:203231744-203280523 GCF_018294505.1 Triticum aestivum
CCGCAGACCGCCGCCGCCTCCCTCGCGTCCGATCGCCGCCTCCGCCGTCCGCCATCAGCTCCGGCCACGAGCTCACCGGAGCTCCCCACCGGATCCCCCGCGCCCCCCTCGCCTTCCCCGCGCCTCGGGAGCGGCGCCCGCCGCTGACCGCCGCCAGGACCGGCCAGGGAGAGGCCGGCCTCGCCTCCCCTCTCCTCCTCGCCGGAGCCACCACCTCGCCGGAGCCACCACCATGCCGGCCAACCTCGGGAGTCGCGCCGGTGAACAGTGATCTCAGATCCAGATCTAGATCCGGTTGACTTTTCTCCCCCGAACTCTATTTTTTTGTGCATACTTTGACCTACCATTTCTCCACATCCGTAGCTCCGTTTTGGACATATAGTATATCAAAATGTTCGGCTCGACGAGTACATAATTTCATTCCATTGCATCATTTTCATTTGAGTTCATCTTGATGCCCGAAATGTTGTTAGAAGGAGGCTTCGTGAGTTATTTATCAAATCTGCTAGTTCATCTTAGACTTTTGTCATTTTTGTCATGATTATTGTGTGCATGCTATGCCTGTGAGTCCTTCATATGTTTTGTTAAGGATTTTTTTATCTTTCCAGAGGTGCAACCCATGCATTTTTAGGATGTGTGTGGTAACTTGTGCAAGCTTGCAAAGTGAGGCACCCGGTCAATCAGTTTTCAGGGACTTAGTAGTTTTCACAAAGTCTGGATTGTTTAGTTCATGATGCCATATGTTCATGTTGTTTCCTAGTGATCCGTGCCTCTTTTGAGGATGATCAGTAAGGGAGTTTTGTTAATCTTGTTATGCTCTATCCATCCATGTCTTTGTTTGCAATTATGGAGCACCCTAGCTTGAGTCAATCGAGCTCTACTTTTGCTTCGTTGCAAATCTGGGAAGATCGTCAACTTGTTTGCGATTTTGCCGATGTTATTATAGTTGATCCGTGCATGCTATGCCATTGTTCTTGCCACGTCTAGCTTGTATTTTATGCCTTCTTGGAGGATGTATGCTTGTCTTGCCATGATTTGCACCGTGGTGAGTGCATCGAGCTCTTAAACATGCCTTCGTGAGTTATGTTTCAGCATGTCCCAGTTTTCACTAAGTCTGAAAACTGATTATGTTTTTGCTATGTTCGTGTGCTTGTTAGTATATTTTATGATCCCTTTTGGCTCAAGGTCACTAAGGGACTTTTGTTAAGCTTGTTGAGTAGCTCCATGCCATGTCTTTCTTTGTCATGTTCAGGTCCTGTAGCATGTTGTTTTGTTGCTCCGAAGAGGGCTATATGATCTGAAATTCCAGACAAGTGTTAATTTCACTAAGTCTGAGATCTGTTTTGCATTTGCGTTTTTGACATGCTTGTTTGAACCTCATAATGGATGAATTGGCCGTGGCTCAGTGCTAGTCTTTTGTTAAGCATCTTGTGTGCATCCCTGCCATGTATTTTGTTGTCATGTTTGGTGGCTGTAGCATGTTCATCTCATTGCATTTAGATGCCTACTTGCTGTAGATTGCAGACCGGTGTCATTTTTGAATCGCTTGCCATTTCCAAACCGTAACTCCGATTCCGGCGTTCTTTATATCGTTTTCAAGAGATTTCATCTCATCTTTCTAGTGGCACCCTTGGAATTCCAAGTAGAGGCCAGGTTCATACATTTCCTGTCATATCTTGCATTTTGCATCCCGCATCGCATCCCGCATAGCATATCATCATTTCATCATATTGCTTGGTCTTGCACATGGTTGATTGTATCCTTGTTGCTTGTTTGTCTTGTTTGGGTAGAGACGGGAGACGAGTTCGCTAACGAGGAGCCCGTTGAGTTTGCTCTTGAGGATCCAATCAACTCTGACAACTGTGCAGGCAAGATGATCATACCCTCGAAATCACTACTATCTTTGCTATGCTAGTTTGCTCGCTCTTTTGCTATGCCATTTCTACGATGCCTACCACTTGCTTGAAAGCCTCCTAAATTGCCATGTCAAACCTCTAAGCCACCATTGTCCTAGCAAACCGTTGATTGGCTATGTTACCGCTTTGCTCAGCCCCTCTTATAGCGTTGCTAGCTGCAGGTGAAGTTTGGAGGCCGTTCCTTGTTGGAACATCTTTTATTTACTTGTTGGGATATAATTATATTATCTTGCTATCTTAAATGCATCTATATACTTGGTAAAGGGTGGAAGGCTCGGCCTCTCGCCTAGTGTTTTGTTCCACTCTTGCCGCCCTAGTTTCCGTCATATCGGTGTTATGTTCCCGGATTTTGCGTTCCTTACGCGGTTGGGTTATAATGGGAACCCCTTGATAGTTTGCCTTGATTAAAGCTTTTCTAGCAATGCCCAACCTTGGTTTTACCATTCGCCACCTAGCCTCTTTTTCCCTTGGGTTACCGGAGCCCGAGGGTCATCTTATTTTAAACCCCCCCCCCCGGGCCAGTGCTCCTCTGAGTGTTGGTCCAAATAGAGCCACTTGCAGCGCCACCTCGGGGAAACTTGAGGGTTGGTTTTAGTTGTACGTAGTGTTCATCTGAGTGTGCCCTGAGAAAGAGATATGTGCAGCTCCTATCGGGATTTGTCGGCACATTCGGGCGGTGTTGCTGGATTTGTTTTAACCTGTCGAAGTGTCTTGAATTACCGAGATACCGAGTCTGATCGGAACGTCTTGGGAGGACATCTATTCCTTCGTTGACCATGAGAGCTTTTCATGGGCTAAGTTGGGACTCCCCTGCAGGGATTGAACTTTCGAAAGCCGTGCCCGCGGTTATGGGCAGATGGGAATTTGTTAATGTCCGGTTGTAGATAACTTGAACCTTAATTTAATTAAAATGAATCAACTGGGTGTGTTGCCGTGATGGCCTCTTCTCGGCGGAGTCCGGGAAGTGGACACGATGTTGGAGTAATGGTTGCGCAGGTTGTTCTCTAGCTTCTCGCTCGTGCTTTGCCTCCTCTTCTCGCTCTCTTTTGCGAATAAGTTAGCCACCATACTTGCTAGTCGCTTGCTGCAGCTCCACTCATATTTTTTTTACCTTGCCATACCTATAAGCTTGAATAGTCTTGATCGCGAGGGTGCGAGATTGCTGAGTCCCTGTGGCTCACAGATTACTATTACACCAGATGCAGGGCACGATGATTCCGCTCCAGGAGACGCGTATGAGCTCAAGTGGGAGTTCGACGAAGACTCTCAACGATACTACGTTTCCTTTCCCGATGATCAGTAGTGGTGCCCAGTTGGGGGTGATTCGGACCGTGTCGCATGTTGGGTTCTCTTTTATTTTGGCGTCGTAGTCGGGCCATGAGTGTTTTGGATGATGTAATGTTATTTATGTACTTGATTGACGTGGCGAGTGTAAGCCAACTATGTTATCTCCCCTTTTATTATTACATTACATGGGATGTTTGTGAAGATTGCCTAACTTGCGACATATGCCTTCAATGCGATTATGTCTCTAAGTCGTGCCTCGACACGTGGGAGCTATAGTCGCATCGAGGGTGTTATAATCATACACAATTTTTATGCGGGGTTGAATTTCGTTTCTCGTAATCTTTTAGATTCCGCTGTGGCTGGTACTTTTATGGAAATTACTTTGGGTGAAGCCACCAAATTGCTTGACAATATCATGGCAAATTATTCGCAATGGCATACCGAAAGGGCTCCTACTAGTAAAAAGGTTAATTCGGTTGAAGAAAGTTCTTCTTTGAGTGAAAAAGTTGATGCTCTTGTGAAATTGGTTGCTAGTAGAAGTGCTCCTATTGATCTTAATGATATGCCTTTGTCTACTTTGATTGAGCAAAATAGTGATGCCATACATGTGAATTTTATCTCTCATAATAATTTCAACAACAATGCTTATAGAGGTAATTTTAATCCTAGGCCTTTTCCTAGTAATTCCTCTAATAATTATGGTAATTCCTATGGAAATCAATCTTATAATAATAATAGGAACACCTCTGATCTTGAGAATAATATTAAAGAATTTATCGACAGGCAAAAAATTTTCAACACTTCCATCGAAGAAAGGTTGAATAAGATTGATGATTTGTCTAGAAGTGTTGATAGAATTGCTCAAGATGTGGAAAATCTCAAGATGAAAAATTGTGTGCCTAAGGTTGATGAATCAATTAAAGCTCTTTATGTTTCTATGGATCAAAGTAAGAAAAGAACCGCTATGCTTAGAGCAAAAAGAGAATTTTTAGAAAAAGCATTTTCTACTGATTTCTTTCGCAAAAGTGATGAAGATCTTAAAATGATTGGTGTTTCTTCTATTGATTATTTGTTTAGTAAAGTTAATATTGATTAAAAAGGGACTAGAGAAGAGTCAACTTTAGGTAGAAGGCGTCCCAATACTTCGGAGGGTGAAAATCTTGTTGAAAAATTTGATGAAAGTGGGTTTGAAGAGGTCAAAACTTTAACTAGTGATGTGCCCACTCTTTTGGATTACAAAGACTATAATCATGATAGTTGCTCTTTGATTGATTTTATTTCTTTGTTGAAATCCATGATAGATTCACCCCATGCATATGAACAAAATAAAGCTTTTACTAAACATATTGTTGATGCTATGATGAAAGCTCTTGAAGAAAAATTGGAATTAGAAGTTTCTATTCCTAGAAAATTGCATGATGAATGGGAACATACTATCAAAGTCAAGATTAAAAATTATGAGTGTTTTTCTGTGTGTGACTTGGGTGCTAGTGTTTCTACAATTCTGAAATCTTTATGCGATGTGCTTGCTCTTACCGATCTTGAATCATGCTCTTTAAATTTGCACTTGGCGGATTCTACTATTTAAAAGCCTATGGGAAGAATTAATGATGTTCTTATTCTTGCAAATAGAAATTATTTGCCCATAGATTTTATTGTTCTTGATATTGATTGCAACACGTCTTGTCCAATTATTCTTGGTAGGCCGTTTTTACGCACTATCGATGTCGTAATTGATATGAAAGAAGGCAATATTAAGTTCCAATTTCCTTTGAGGAAGGGTATGGGACATTTTCCTAGAACTAGAATTAATCCACCTTATGAATCAATCATGAGGGCATCTTATGGATCTCGAACCAAAGATGACAAAACTTAGATCCTTGCTTTATGCCTAGCTAAGGGCGTAAAACTATAGCGCTTGTTGGGAGGCAACCCAATGAATAAATTTTATTTTTGTTTTTTACTTCATGTTCTTGTGTGTTAGCACAATTATGCTACTATTATAATTGTGTTTTTATATTTTAATTAGTGTTTGTGCCAAGTAAAGCCTTTAGGATCTTCTTGGGTGATAGTTGTTTGATCTTGCTAAAAAAACAGAAACTTTTACGCTCACAAGATAAATTTTCATTTTTACCAGAGATGATAAAATACCCATTCCACTTGCAGTATATCAATATACAAATTCCTCAGGTCGTCCTAATTTTTCAGGATTTTTGAAGTTACAGAAGTATTCGAAATAGTCAGATTGCTATAGATTGTTCTGTCTTGACAGATTCTTTTTACTTTGTGTTGTGTGCTTATTTTGATGGCTCTATGGTTTTCTCTGATGAGTTTTTGCCATAGAAAAGGTGGAATATAGTAGATATAATACAAAAACAAAATATGAATTGGTTTGATACAGCACTTATAGTAGTAGTTTATTATTCTTATACTAACGGGTCTCACAAAGGTTTTGTTGAGTTTTGTGTGATTGAAGTTTTCAAGTTTTGGGTTATCTTACGATGGATGAAGGAAGGATGGAAGATCCTAAGCTTGGGGCTGCCCCAGAATCCCAAGCTATTTATCCAAAAATGAGCAACCAACTAAGCTTGGGGATGCCCCTGAGTGGCATCCCCGCTTTCTTCCAACAACTATCGGTATTTTACTCGAGACTATATTTTTATTCGTCACATGATATGTGTTTTGCTTGGAGCGTCTTGTATGATATGTGTCTTTGCTAGTTTTATTTTGTGTTTTAAGTCATCAATCCTTTCTGGACACACCTATTCGAGAGAGCCAAAATTATGTCATGACTTGTTAGAATTGCTGTCTATGCTTCACTTAAATTTTTTATGAGCTAGGACTTGCTCTAGTGCTTCACTTATATCTTTTTGAGCATGGTGTGCTTAGTATTTTTGAAGAAATGCTCTCTTGCTTCACTTAGATTTATTTGGGAGTTAGTAAAATTTTGAAGAAATTCTCTCTTGCTTCACTTAAATTATTTTGAGAGAAAGAAATATTATGCTCATGATCTTCACTTATATTTGTTTGAGCTTATGAAAAGCAACACATGAAAATTAGTCCCAAAGTGATATATATCCAAGAAGGATAAAGAAAACAAAAATGTCATGAAGTTCATTGGACAAAATAAACTTGATTTTAGTAATAGTTTTTAGATATGATGGTGTGATATGTGAGTTATGTTGATGAGTAATTATGCTCTAGTAGGAATATTGGTGTTGAGATTTGTGATTCCCGAAGCATGCATGTGTAGTCTCTCATTATACTATGATGTTGGAGCATGATTTATTTTTGATTGTGTTCCTTATGAGTGGCGGACGGGGACGAGCGATTGTCTTTTCCTACCAGTTTATCCCCCTAGGGGCATGCGTAGTAGTACTTTGCTTCGAGGGCTAACAAACTTTTGCAATAAGTATATGAGTTCTTTATGACTAATGTAAGTCCATGGATTATACGCACTCTTACCTTTTCGCAATTTGCTAGCCTCTACAGTACTGTGCATTACCCTTTCTCACATTGAGACGTGGTGCAAACTTCGCAGGTGCATCCATACCCCATGAGATATGATACGCTCTATCACACATAAGCCTCATTATATCTTCCTCAAAACAGCCACCATACCTACCTATTTATGGCTTTTCCATGGCCATTCTGAGATATATTACCATGCAACCTCCACCATTTTCGTTTGATGACTTGAGCGTTCATTGTCATATTGCTTTGCATGATCATATAGCTGACATAGTGTTTGTGGCTCAGCCACCGTTCATCATTTTCATACATGTTACGCTAGATCATTGCACATCCTGGTACATGCCAGAGGCATTTATATAGAGTCATATTTTGTCATAGCTACCGAGTTGTAATTTTTATTTCTTTTGAGTTATAAGTAAATAGAGGTGTGATGATCATCATTATTCATTTTTAGAGCAGTGCCCCAGTGAGGAAAGGATGATGGAGACTATGATTCCCCCACAAGTCGGGATGAGACTCCAGACAATGAGAGAAAAAAAGAGAAAAAATAATAAACAAAGAGAGAAGGGGCATTGCTAGTATCCTTTACCACACTTGTGCTTCAAAGTAGCACCATGTCTTTCATATGGAGAGTCTCCTATGTTGTCACTTTCATATACTAGTGGGAATTTTTCATTATAGGATTAGATGCACACCCACTTAGTTTTCATATTGAGCTTTCATACACTTATAGCTCTTAGTGCATTCGTTGCATGGCAATCCCTACTCCTCATGTTGATATCGATTGATGAGCATCTCCATAGCCTGTTGGTTAGCCGCATCGATGTGAGACTTTCTTACTTTTTTGTCTTCTCTATATTTACCCCTATCATCATACTCCATTCCACTCATAGTGTTATATCCATGGCTTGTGCTCATGTATTGCATAAGAGTTGGAAAAGTTGAAGCGCGTTAAAAAGTACAAACCAATTGCTCGGTTTTTCATCGGGGTTGTGCATGATAAATACTTTGTGTTAAGAAGACAGAGCATGACAAGACTATATGATTTTGCAGGGATAACTTATTTTAGCATTGATATTCTGAAAGACATGGTTGCTTGCTGATATGCTTGAGTATCTAAATTATTATGTCAAAACTAGATTATTGCTATGAATCACATAAAAAGTCCAATTGTCCATGCTATAAAGAAAAGAATATGATATCACATGATAGGCAGCACTCCACATCAAAATTTTTGTTTTTATCACTTACCTACTCGAGGACGAGTAGGAGTTAAGCTTGGGGATGCTGATATGTCTCCAACGTATCTATAATTTTGATTGTTCCATGATGTTATATTATCAATCTTGGATGTTTTATAATAATTTTATATCATTTTGGTACTATCCTATTGACATAGTGCCAAGTGTCGGTTCCTGTTTTCCGTGTTTTTTACATCACAGAAAATCAATATCAGACGGAGTACAAATGCCACGAAACTTTATGGAGATTTTTTATGGACCAAAAGGAACATGTTGGGACTTGGTTGCACCTGGGGGAGCCCCGAGGAGGGAACAACCCACCAGGGCGCGCCAGGAGGCCCATGTGCACCCTGGTGGGTTGTGCCCACCTCGGGTGCCCCCGGACCGCCTCTTTGCTCTATAAATACCCAAATATTCCCCAAACCCTAGGGGAGTCGATGAAATATTCATCCAGCCGCCGCAGAGTCCAGAACAACTAGATCCAATCTAGACACCACCTTAGATGGGGTTCACCACCTCCATTGGTGCCTCTCCGATGATGCGTGAGTAGTTCTTAGTAGACCTTCGGGCACGTAGTTAGTAACTAGATGGCTTCATCTCTCTCTCTCTCTCTTTATTCTCAATACAATGGTCTCTTGGAGATCCATATGATGTAACTCTTTTGCGGTGTGTTTGTTGGGATCTGATGAACTTTGAGTTTATGATCAGTCATATCTTTTTATATCCATGAAAGTTATTTGAGTTTCTTTGATCTCTTATAGCCTCGTATTTCTTCTCTGATATTTGGGTTTTGTTTGGCCAACTTGATATATTTATCTCTTGCAATGGGAAGAGGTGCCCGGTAGTGGGTTCGATCTTATGGTGCTTGATCCCAGTGACAGAAAAGGGAACCGACACGTATGTATCGTTTCTACTAAGGATAAAAAGATGGGATCTATATCTACGCAATAGATAAACGGATCTTGTCTACATCATGTCATCGTTCTTATTGCATTACTATATTTTTCCATGAACTTAATACACTAGATGCATGCTGGATAGTGGTCGATGTGTGGAGTAATAGTAGTAGATGCAGGCAGGAGTCGGTTTACGAATCTTGGACGTGATGCCTATGTAATGATCATTGCCTGGATATCGTTATGATTATTTGAGGTTCTATCAATTTCCCAACAGTAATTTTTTTACCCACCGTTCGCTATCTTTCTCGAGAAAAGCCATGTAACACCCACGATGCGGCTATATCTCCCACGTGTCGGAGCATGACTTAGAGGCATAACCGCATTGTAGGCATGTCACAAGAGGGGTAATCTTTACACATCCCATGTACTGAAATGAAAGGGATAAAGAGTTGGCTTACAATCGCCACTTCACACAATACATGAATAAAGCATTACATCATCCAGAATACAATCATGGTCCGACTACGGAACCAAATAAAGAAAGACAACCCCTAATGCAACAGATCCCCGATCGCCCCAACAGGGCTGCACTATTGATCAACTGGAAACGAAACAACACAACGCACACGATCTTCATCGAGCTCCTCCTTGAGCTCGGTTGCGTCACTTGCACGGTATCATCGGCACCTGCAACTGGTTTTGGAAGTAATCTGTGAGTCACGGGGACTCAGCAATCTCACACCCTCGCGATCAAGACTATTTAAGCTTATGGGTAGGAAAAGGTAGTGAGGTGGAGCTGCAGCAAGCACTAGCATATATGGTGGCTAACTTACGCAAATGAGAGCGAGAAGATAAGCAAAGCACGGTCGTGAACTAGAAGTGATCAAGAAGTGATCCTGAAACTACTTACGTTCAAACATAACACAAGAACCATGTTCACTTCCCGGACTCCACCGGAAAGAGACCATCATGGCTACACACGCGATTGATGCATTTTAATTAAATTAAGTGTCTAGTTCTCTACAACCGGATATTAACAAATTCCCATCTGCCCATAACCGCGGGCACGGCTTTCGAAAGTTCAAAACCCTGCAGGGGTGTCCCATCTTAGCCCATCACAAGCTCTCACGGTCAACAAAGGATATTCCTTCTCCCAGGAAGACCCGATTAGACTTGGAATCCCGGTTACAAGACATTTCGACAATGGTAAAACAAGACCAGCAAAGCCGCCCGGATGTGCCGACAAATCCCGATAGGAGCTGCACATATCTCGTTCTCAGGGCACATCGGATGAGCCAGACGTCGGGTTGGCATAGACCCTGGTTGCCCAGGGGGCGCTGGACATCGCTCAGGTTGGACCAACGCTTAGAGAAGCACTGGCCCGGGGGGTTAAAATAAAGATGACCCTCGGGCTCCGGAAACCCAAGGGAAAAAGGCTAGGTTCTTAGTGCAAATGTAAAGCCAAGGTTGGGCCTTTCTGGAGGAGTTTTATTCAAGGCGAACTGTCAAGGGGTTCCCATTATAACCCAACCGCGTAAGGAATGCAAAATCAAGGAACATAACACCAGTATGACGGAAACTAGGGCGGCAAGAGTGGTACAAAACACCAGGCATAAGGCCGAGCCTTCCACCCTTTACCAAGTATATAGATGCATTAATTAAATAAGATATATTGTTATCGAAGGAAATATGCCCTAGAGGCAATAATAAAGTTATTATTTATTTCCTTATAATCATGATAAATGTTTATTATTCATGCTAGATTTGTATTAATCGGAAACATAATACATGTGTGAATACATAGACAAACAAAGTGTCACTAGTATGCCTCTACTTGACTAACTCGTTAATCAAAGATGGTTATGTTTCCTAACCATGAACAATGAGTTGTTATTTGATTAAAGAGGTCACATCATTAGTTGAATGATCTGATTGACATGACCCATTCCATTAGCTTAGCACACGATCGTTTAGTATGTTGCTATTGCTTTCTTCATGACTTATACATGTTCCTATGACTATGAGATTATGCAACTCCCGTTTGCCGGAGGAACACTTTGGGTGCTACCAAACGTCACAACGTAACTGGGTGATTATAAAGGAGCATTACAGGTGTCTCCAAAAGTAGATGTTGGGTTGGCGTATTTCGAGATTAGGATTTGTCACTCCGATTGTCGGAGAGGTATCTCTAGGCCCTCTCGGTAATACACATCACATAAGCCTTGCAAGCATTACAACTAATATGTTAGTTGTGAGATGATGTATTACGGAACGAGTAAAGAGACTTGTCGGTAACGAGATTGAACTAGGTATTGGATACCGACGATCGAATCTTGGGCAAGTAACATACCAATGACAAAGGGAACAACGTATGTTGTTATGCGGTCTGACCGATAAAGATCTTCGTAGAATATGTAGGAGCCAATATGGGCATCCAGGTCCCGCTATTAGTTATTGACCGGAGACATGTCTCGGTCATGTCTACATTGTTCTTGAACCTGTAGGGTCCGCACGCTTAAGGTTTCAATGACAGTTATATTATGAGTTTATGAGTTTGATGTACCGAAGGTTGTTCGGAGTCCCGGATGTGATCACGGACATGACGAGGAGTCTCGAAATGGTCGAGACGTAAAGATTGATATATTGGAAGCCTATGTTTGGACATGGGAAGTGTTCCGGGTGAAATCGGGATTTTACCGGATTACCGGGAGGTTACCGGAACCCCCCGGGAGCCATATGGGCCTTCATGGGCCTTAGTGGAAAGGTGAAGGGGCTGCCCACAAGGGCTGCGCGCCTCCCCCCTTCCCCTAGTCCTATTAGGACTAGGAGAGGTGTCCGGCCACCCTTCTTCCCCTTTCCCCCTTGGGAATCCTAGTTGGAATAGGATTGGGGGGGGGGGAGTCCTACTCCCGGAAGGAGTAGGACTCCTCCTGCACCTCTCTCCCTGGCCGGCGCCCCCCTCCCCCCTTGGCTCCTTTATATACTGAGGTAGAGGCACCCTAGAACACACAAGTTGATCCACGTGATCTGTTCCTTAGCCGTGTGCGGTGCCCCCTGCCACCATATTCCTCGATAATACTGTAGCGGAGTTTAGGCAAAGCCCTGCTGCTATAGTTCATCAAGATCGTCACCACGCTGTCGTGCTGACGGAACTCTTCCCCGACACTTTGCTGGATCGGAGTCCGGGGATCGTCATCGAGCTGAACATGTGCTCGAACTCGGAGGTGCCGTAGTTTCGGTGCTTGATCGGTTGGATCGTGAAGACGTACGACTACTTCCTCTACGTCGTGTCATCGCTTCCGCAGTCGGTCTGCGTTGGGTACGTAGACAATACTCTCCCCCTCGTTGCTATGCATCACATGATCTTGCTTGTGCGTAGGAAATTTTTTGAAATTACTACGTTCCCCAACAGTGGCATCCGAGCCTAGGTTATTTATGTTGATGTTATATGCACGAGTAGAACACAAGTGAGTTGTGGACAATACAAGTCATACTGCCTACTAGCATGTCATACTTTGGTTCGGCGGTATTGTTGGACGAGACGACCCGGACCAACCTTACGCGTACGCTTACGCGAGACCGGTTCCCTCGACGTGCTTTGCACATAGATGGCTTGCGGGCGACTGTCTCTCCAACTTTAGTTGAACCGAGTGTGGCTATGCCCGGTCCTTGCGAAGGTTAAAACGGAGTCTATTTGACAAACTATCGTTGTGGTTTTGATGCGTAGGTGAGATTGGTTCTTACTTAAGCCCGTAGCAGCCACGTAAAACATGCAACAACAAAGTAGAGGACGTCTAACTTGTTTTTGCAGGGCATGTTGTGATGTGATATGGTCAAGGCATGATGCTGAATTTTATTGTATGAGATGATCATGTTTTGTAACCAAGTTATCGGCAACTGGCAGGAGCCATATGGTTGTCGCTTTATTGTATGCAATGCAATCGCGATGTAATGCTTTACTTTATTACTAAACGGTAGTGATAGTCGTGGAAGCATAAGATTGGCGAGACGACAACGATGCTACGATGGAGATCAAGGTGTCGCGCCGGTGACGATGGTGATCATGACGGTGCTTCCGAGATGGAGATCACAAGCACAAGATGATGATGGCCATATCATATCACTTATATTGATTGCATGTGATGTTTATCTTTTTATGCATCTTATCTTGCTTTGATTGATGGTAGCATTATAAGATGATCTCTCACTAAATTATCAAGAAGTGTTCTCCCTGAGTATGCACCGTTGCGAAAGTTCTTCGTGCTGAGACACCACGTGATGATCGGGTGTGATAGGCTCTACGTTCAAATACAACGGGTGCAAAACAGTTGCACACGCGGAATACTCAGGTTATACTTGACGAGCCAAGCATATACAGATATGGCCTCGGAACACGGAGACCGAAAGGTCGAGCGTGAATCATATAGTAGATATGATCAACATAATGATGTTCACCGATGAAACTACTCCATCTCACGTGATGATCGGACATGGTTTAGTTGATTTGGATCACGTGATCACTTAGAGGATTAGAGGGATGTCTATCTAAGTGGGAGTTCTTAAGTAATATGATTAATTGAACTAAATTTATCATGAACTTAGTACCTGATAGTATCTTGCTTATTTATGTTGATTGTAGATAGATGGCTCGTGCTGTTGTTCCATTGAATTTTAATGCGTTCCTTGAGAAAGCAAAGTTGAAAGATGATGGTAGCAATTACACGGACTGGGTCCGTAACTTGAGGATTATCCTCATTGCTGCACAGAAGAATTACGTCCTGGAAGCACCGCTGGGTGCCAGGCCTGCTGCTGGAGCAACACCAGATGTTATGAACGTCTGGCAGAGCAAAGCTGATGACTACTCGATAGTTCAGTGTGCCATGCTTTACGGCTTAGAATCGGGACTTCAACGACGTTTTGAACGTCATGGAGCATATGAGATGTTTCAGGAGTTGAAGTTAATATTTCAAGCAAATGCCCGAATTGAGAGATATGAAGTCTCCAATAAGTTCTATAGCTGCAAGATGGAGGAGAACAGTTCTGTCAGTGAGCATATACTCAAAATGTCTGGGTATAATAATCACTTGATTCAATTGGGAGTTAATCTTCCAGATGATTGCGTCATTGACAGAATTCTCCAATCACTGCCACCAAGCTACAAGAGCTTCATGATGAACTATAATATGCAAGGGATGAACAAGACTATTCCCGAGCTCTTCGCAATGCTGAAAGCTGCGGAGGTAGAAATCAAAAAGGAGCATCAAGTGTTGATGGTAAACAAAACCACTAGTTTCAAGAAAAAGGGCAAAGGGAAGAAGAAGGGGAACTTCAAGAAGAACGGCAAACAAGTTGCTGCTCAAGAGAAGAAACCCAAGTCTGGACCTAAGCCTGAAACTGAGTGCTTCTACTGTAAGCAGACTGGTCACTGGAAGCGGAACTGCCCAAAGTATTTGGCGGATAAGAAGGATGGCAAGGTGAACAAAGGTATATGTGATATACATGTTATTGATGTGTACCTTACTAATGCTCGAAGTAGCACCTGGGTATTTGATACTGGTTCTGTTGCTAATATTTGCAACTCGAAACAGGGGCTACGGATTAAGCGAAGATTGGCTAAGGACGAGGTGACGATGCGCGTGGGAAACGGTTCCAAAGTCGATGTGATCGCGGTCGGCACGCTACCTCTACATCTACCTTCGGGATTAATATTAGACCTAAATAATTGTTATTTGGTGCCAGCGTTGAGCATGAACATTATATCTGGATCTTGTTTAATGCGAGACGGTTATTCATTTAAATCAGAGAATAATGGTTGTTCTATTTATATGAGTAATATCTTTTATGGTCATGCACCCTTGAAGAGTGGTCTATTTTTATTGAATCTCGATAGTAGTAATACACATATTCATAATGTTGAAGCCAAAAGATGCAGAGTTGATAATGAAAGTGCAACTTATTTGTGGCACTGTCGTTTAGGTCATATCGGTGTAAAGCGCATGAAGAAACTCCATACTGATGGACTTTTGGAACCACTTGATTATGAATCACTTGGTACTTGCGAACCGTGCCTCATGGGCAAGATGACTAAAACACCGTTCTCCGGTACTGTGGAGAGAGCAACAGATTTGTTGGAAATCATACATACCGATGTATGTGGTCCGATGAATATTGAGGCTCGTGGCGGATATCGTTATTTTCTCACCTTCACAGATGATTTGAGCAGATATGGATATATCTACTTAATGAAACATAAGTCTGAAACATTTGAAAAGTTCAAAGAATTTCAGAGTGAAGTTGAAAATCATCGTAACAAGAAAATAAAGTTTCTACGATCTGATCGTGGAGGAGAATATTTGAGTTACGAGTTTGGTGTACATTTGAAAAACTGTGGAATAGTTTCGCAACTCACGCCACCCGGAACACCACAGCGTAATGGTGTGTCTGAACGTCGTAATTGTACTTTACTAGATATGGTGCGATTTATGATGTCTCTTACTGATTTACCGCTATCATTTTGGGGATACGCTCTAGAGACGGCCGCATTCACGTTAAATAGGGCACCATCAAAATCCGTTGAGACGACGCCTTATGAACTGTGCTTTGGCAAGAAACCAAAGTTGTCGTTTCTGAAAGTTTGGGGCTGCGATGCTTATGTGAAAAAGCTTCAACCTGATAAGCTCGAACCCAAATCGGAGAAATGTGTCTTCATAGGATATCCAAAGGAAACTATTGGATACACCTTCTATCACAGATCCGAAGGCAAGACTTTTGTTGCTAAATTCGGAAACTTTCTTGAGAAGGAGTTTCTCTCGAAAGAAGTGAGTGGGAGGAAAGTAGAACTTGACGAGGTAACTGTACCTGCTCCCTTATTAGAAAGTAGTACATCACAGAAAACTGTTTCTGCGACACTTACACCAATAAGTGAGGAAGTTAATGATAATGATCATGAAACTTCAGAACAAGATACTACTGAACCTCATAGATCAACCAGAGTAAGATCCGCACCAGAGTGGTACGGTAATCCTGTTCTGGAAGTCATGCTACTAGATCATGATGAACCTACGAACTATGAAGAAGCGATGGTGAGCCCAGATTCCACAAAGTGGCTTGAAGCCATGAAATCTGAGATGGGATCCATGTATGAGAACAAAGTATGGACTTTGGTTGACTTGCCCGATGATCGGCAAGCAATTGAGAATAAATGGATCTTCAAGAAGAAGACTGACGCTGATGGTAATGTTACTGTCTACAAAGCTCGACTTGTCGCGAAAGGTTTTCGACAAGTTCAAGGGGTTGACTACGATGAGACTTTCTCACCCGTAGCGATGCTTAAGTCTGTCCGAATCATGTTAGCGATTGCCGCATTTTATGATTATGAAATTTGGCAGATGGATGTCAAAACTGCATTCCTGAATGGATTTCTGGAAGAAGAGTTGTACATGATGCAACCGGAAGGTTTTGTTGATCCAAAGGGAGCTAACAAAGTGTGCAAGCTCCAGCGATCCATTTATGGACTGGTGCAAGCCTCTCGGAGTTGGAATAAACGTTTTGATAGTGTGATCAAATCATTTGGTTTTATACAGACTTTCGGAGAAGCCTGTATTTACAAGAAAGTGAGTGGGAGCTCTGTAGCATTTCTGATATTATATGTGGATGACATATTACTGATTGGAAATGATATAGAATTTCTGGATAGCATAAAGGGATACTTAAATAAAAGTTTTTCAATGAAAGACCTCGGTGAAGCTGCTTACATATTAGGCATTAAGATCTATAGAGATAGATCAAGACGCTTAATTGGACTTTCACAAAGCACATACCTTGACAAAATTTTGAAGAAGTTCAAAATGGATCAAGCAAAGAAAGGATTCTTGCCTGTGTTACAAGGTGTGAAGTTGAGTAAGACTCAATGCCCGACCACTGCAGAAGATAGAGAGAATATGAAAGATGTTCCCTATGCATCAGCCATAGGCTCTATTATGTATGCAATGCTGTGTACCAGACCTGATGTGTGCCTTGCTATAAGTTTAGCAGGGAGGTACCAAAGTAATCCAGGAGTGGATCACTGGACAGCGGTCAAGAACATCCTGAAATACCTGAAAAGGACTAAGGATATGTTTCTCGTATATGAAGGTGACAAAGAGCTCACTGTAAAAGGTTACATTGATGCAAGCTTTGACACTGATCCGGACAATTCTAAATCGCAAACCGGATACGTGTTTACATTAAACGGTGGAGCTGTCAGTTGGTGCAGTTCTAAACAAAGCGTCGTAGCGGGATCTACATGTGAAGCAGAGTACATAGCTGCTTCAGAAGCAGCAAATGAAGGAGTCTGGATGAAGGAGTTCATATCCGATCTAGGTGTCATACCTAGTGCATCGGGTCCAACGAAAATCTTTTGTAACAACACTGGTGCAATTGCCTTGGCAAAGGAATCCAGATTTCACAAAAGGACCAAACACATCAAGAGACGCTTCAATTCCATCCGGGATCTTGTCCAGGTGGGAGACATAGAGATTTGCAAGATACATACGGATCTGAATGTTGCAGACCCGTTGACTAAGCCTCTTCCACGAGCAAAACATGATCAGCACCAAAGCTCCATGGGTGTTAGAATCATTACAGTGTAATCTAGATTATTGACTCTAGTGCAAGTGGGAGACTGAAGGAAATATGCCCTAGAGGCAATAATAAAGTTATTATTTATTTCCTTATAATCATGATAAATGTTTATTATTCATGCTAGAATTGTATTAATCGGAAACATAATACATGTGTGAATACATAGACAAACAAAGTGTCACTAGTATGCCTCTACTTGACTAGCTCGTTAATCAAAGATGGTTATGTTTCCTAACCATGAACAATGAGTTGTTATTTGATTAAAGAGGTCACATCATTAGTTGAATGATCTGATTGACATGACCCATTCCATTAGCTTAGCACACGATCGTTTAGTATGTTGCTATTGCTTTCTTCATGACTTATACATGTTCCTATGACTATGAGATTATGCAACTCCCGTTTGCTGGAGGAACACTTTGGGTGCTACCAAACGTCACAACGTAACTGGGTGATTACAAAGGAGCATTACAGGTGTCTCCAAAAGTAGATGTTGGGTTGGCGTATTTCGAGATTAGGATTTGTCACTCCGATTGTCGGAGAGGTATCTCTGGGCCCTCTCGGTAATACACATCACATAAGCCTTGCAAGCATTACAACTAATATGTTAGTTGTGAGATGATGTATTACGGAACGAGTAAAGAGACTTGCCGGTAACGAGATTGAACTAGGTATTGGATACCGACGATCGAATCTCGGGCAAGTAACATACCGATGACAAAGGGAACAACGTATGTTGTTATGCGGTCTGACCGATAAAGATCTTCGTAGAATATGTAGGAGCCAATATGGGCATCCAGGTCCCGCTATTGGTTATTGACCGGAGACGTGTCTCGGTCATGTCTACATTGTTCTCGAACCCGTAGGGTCCGCACGCTTAAGGTTTCGATGACAGTTATATTATGAGTTTATGAGTTTTGATGTACCGAAGGTTGTTCGGAGTCCCGGATGTGATCACGGACATGACGAGGAGTCTCGAAATGGTCGAGACGTAAAGATTGATATATTGGAAGCCTATGTTTGGACATGGGAAGTGTTCCGGGTGAAATCGGGATTTTACCGGATTACCGAGAGGTTACCGGAACCCCCCGGGAGCCATATGGGCCTTCATGGGCCTTAGTGGAAAGGTGAAGGGGCTGCCCACAAGGGCTGCGCGCCTCCCCCCCTTCCCCTAGTCCTATTAGGACTAGGAGAGGTGGCCGGCCACCCTTCTTCCCCTTTCCCCCTTGGGAATCCTAGTTGGAATAGGATTGGGGGGGAGTCCTACTCCCGGAAGGAGTAGGACTCCTCCTGCGCCTCTCTCCCTGGCCGGCGCCCCCCTCCCCCCTTGGCTCCTTTATATACTAAGGTAGAGGCACCCTAGAACACACAAGTTGATCCACGTGATCTGTTCCTTAGCCGTGTGCGGTGCCCCCTGCCACCATATTCCTCGATAATACTATAGCGGAGTTTAGGCGAAGCCCTGCTGCTATAGTTCATCAAGATCGTCACCACGCCGTCGTGCTGACGGAACTCTTCCCCGACATTTGCTGGATCGGAGTCCGGGGATCGTCATCGAGCTGAACATGTGCTCGAACTCGGAGGTGCCGTAGTTTCGGTGCTTGATCGGTTGGATCGTGAAGACGTACGACTACTTCCTCTATGTCGTGTCATCGCTTCCGCCGTCGGCCTGCGTTGGGTACGTAGACAATACTCTCCCCCTCGTTGCTATGCATCACATGATCTTGCGTGTGCGTAGGAAATTTTTTGAAATTACTACGTTCCCCAACAGTTATATCCCAACAATAATCATGTTCCAACAAGGAACAAACTCCATCTTCACCTGCAACTAACAACGCTATAAGAGGGGCTGAGCAAAGTGGTAACATAGCCAAACAACGGTTTGCTAGAACAAGGTGGGTTAGAGGCTTGACATGGCAATATGGGAGGCATGATATGGCAAGTGGTAGGTATCGCAGCATAGCAAAAGAGCGAGCAACTAGCAAGCAAAGATAGAAGTGATTTCGAGGGTATGGTCATCTTGCCTGAGATCCCGCAAGGAAGAAGAACGAGTCCATGAAGAAGACAAACAGACATAGTCGAACGGATCCTCACAACTCCGGAACAAAACCGAAGCTAAGAGAGTAGCAACCCGGAAAGAAGCAAACAACATAGTAAACAATCATCACATAAACATGGCATGATGCACAATCAAGTATGATGCATGTCCGGTTTAATGAGGCATGGCATGACAAAGTGCACAACCAATACTACAAGTTAAATGGAGCTCAATATGCAACGAGTTGCATATTGACGAAACACCACATCAATTATTTAGTTCCTTCCCGTTTATGTACCCAATATTTTTAAATGTTGTTAAACATGGCACGAGGTGAAACATGAGTAAAATACACAGTTAGGCATTTTAAATGAGGCCGGAAACATCAAACAACAATTCCGGTAAATCCTCATGTGCATTTAGCAATTTAAAGCAAACAACAATATTTAACCATTTTAAATGTTGTTATCATGATGCGAATGACATGCAAGTTTTATGAAATATTTATGAAAATGTTGGCATGATAAGATATGAGGCATTTGCCATCGCGGCGAAAACAAAAGGGGTGCCACGACGACGATAACGAAACGGTGCCACGGCAACGTTCCGGTTCCGACAACTCATTGAGACGTCGGTGCAAAAGAAAGTGTGGCGGGAGCATGCAAAAGATGGTGGGGTGATCCCGGTTATTGGGTTCCCACGGGTCGATGACGGTGACAAGGCAAAAGAGGGGCAATGTGCACCGACAATTCGAGCATGGAGCAAGCACGAGCATCTCATACATCACACATGCATTCGTTCACGGACGGTCGTCTCGGGGTTATACCTTCGAAGCATGCGTTGTTGGAGGGGTTCGAGTTCGATGCGGTGTAGGGGAAGTAGATGTTCTCGGGACGTTCGTAGTGGAAGTAGTCGTCCTCGCATGCATTAGGGTCGACGGTAGAGGTTCTCACGATCTCAATGATGGTAGTGGTACATGTTTATCGTAGCACGAGTTTCCATAGATGTTCGGGGTCACGACGAGGAACTCGATGCCTCGTTAACCTTGGCGTCCGAGGAATTCCGCGTAGTCGTACACGAGTCATAGTCGAACTTGACGGTTCCGTTACACGGTTCTTCGGAGACGGTAGTTGTACACGACTGTAGATGTTCTGGGTCGTTGGGGTACTTGTCGGTCGGGTCTTGACGGTCTCGTTTTTGTGACGGTAGTCGTGCTAGTCGGCGGTACTGGAACTTGATAGATCCGAGGGCTCCGGGCGTCGTGGTACTTGTCACGTTCCAGAACTGAAGTGGTACTTGGCAATATTCGGGGCGGTCTTGGCGATTTGGAAGACACGGTTTAGGTACTTGACGCAACACCACGTAGTCGTCCTTGAGGCATCGGAACTAGTTGGACTTGCCAGTCTTTACGATCTGAAGAGCACTTGGGGTCTTCGGTCACAGGTGCTTGGCAGGTCGTCGAGGTGGAGTAGGGGCCAGCAACGAGGCAAGGCGACGAGGTGGAGCCTGCGAGGGACCCTGGCGGGGAGGCAGATGAAGGCGAGGTGGTGGAGGCCAGGTCCGATGCGGGGAGACGACAGTAAGGCGCGCAGGAGAGGGAGCTGCTCGGCGGCTCTCAAATCCGGCGGGATCGAGGGAGGAGCAGGCGGCGGCCTCTGGGCGCGTGGCTGCGCAGGCTCCAGGCGGAGAAGACAGACGGCAACGGCCTGCTGGTCGCCGGCAGGGGCGGTTGGAGGAACTTGGCGGCGCTGCGGCCGGACAAAACAGGGAGGCGCACGAGGACTCAGGCATGGCAAGGCAGCGGTGCTGGCGACGGGGAGGTCTCGCGCGCGGGTGAGGGCGCCATGGGAGGCGGCTGGAGGTGTGAAAGGTGGTGCACGATGGCGGGGTTGCATCACAGGGCACGAGAGAGAGATGGGAGGTTCGGGCATGGGAGATCGGGAGAGGGAGAAAAGATCACGGCGAGAGGAGGGGGTCAAGCGTGGGTCTCCTGGTGACGGTGCTAGGAGGGAGAGAGGGATCGAGAGGGAGATGGTTTCGGTCGGCCTAGGGTTCGGCAGGGAGTGGGCCGGTTGGAGCGCAGCTGGGCCTAGCAGGCCGGCTTGGCTGCGGATGGCCTAGGTGCAAATGGGTCGGTCTTGCTGCCTGAAGATGCATGGCCTCAGGTAGTGGGCTACGACTGGGCTGAGGCCCTGCACACACACACACACACACTCACTCTCTCCCCTAGACTAAACTCTCTGTTTAACAAATAAATAGTGAGTATGGAAAAGTAGAGAGAGATAGGAGAATAATTTGAGCGTGATGTCAATTTTATTGGACTCGTAAAAAGGAGCTTGATCCAAGAAAAATAGGAGTGGGAATGGTTGCAAGAATTTAATTCAAAGTCATTTGAATTTAATTCAAATGGTTTGAAAAAGGACTAGGAATTAGAAGTGTCCAAAAATGTTAAGATTTTGGTAGAGCTCCGGAAAAAGATGATAGAATTTATGGGCGAAGTTTGAGGAGCAAACTCAAAGCAGAAAAGACTTGAGAGTATAAATTGCAAGTGTGTTTGCGGTGATTCCAAAACAATGGAATTTTTAATATAGCTCCCTAATAATCGTAGGATACTTTTATATGTTATAAAGAGAATTTCACCATGTGAACTCCCTCGATTTAAATGGATCGAAGATCCACACAATTTATTTAGATGAGATGCAAAAGATTTATGAGATGATGGCATGATGACATGATGCAATGCAAAAATAAAAGGGCGGGCACAAATGAAACACACGGTGAAACCCGGTACATATGGAAGTCTTCAATAGAATCGGTCTTGGGGCATCACAACACTCCACCACTACGAGAGGATCTCGTGCCGAGATCTAGGATGGCACCGGAGGGAAACGGAAGGGGAAGAGAAGAGGTAAAACTAAGTTTCTTCTTTGACCAATGAGTGAAACCATGAACCTTGAGATGTTGAACAAATTGGAGAAAAGAATACAACAGAGATGAACAAAGTTGAAAGCACTCCGTTATAAAACAGAAACAAGGAAGAACAAATTCGGGCAGCACTCCGGTTGAAAAGAGATGCAAGACTTGATAAGATGAAAAGAACTTGAGCAGAGGGCACAACACTCCGGTTGAATGGATAAGCAACGGAAAGATCATGATCTTTGACAACAATGAGATGATGATTGAAGAGAACAACAAGACAATGCCTCTGGAACCAATAAAAGAATGGAATGGATTGAACGGAGGGAAACAAGATCTTGAGAGAGCACGCTTACAACAATTACTAGAACGGAATTGTTGGATTATCAACAACGAAAGGATAAGCTTGAAGTGGGCTTATAGAAAACATCTCGAAATTTTGAGGTGAGGTTCTGCCACTAACGAAAAAACAATAGATTGGATTGATATCAACAAGGAGAGGAGAAACTTATTTCACCGGGAGGATAAATGAAGAACTTGGGACATTTATAAGCACCATAAATACCAACAATCCTTAGGGAAAGCTTTAGGTGAAATATAACCCAAGATAATTCCAATGAAGAGATTGATGGATTGAAAAGATGTCTTGAACGAAGAGAAAATGATGTATTTTTAGATATGCCACTCGTGAAAAACTTGTGAATCATGAAACACGAAGGAAAATTATCAAGAATGACATAACACCACCTCAAAAGATAAAGTAAAAAGAATTGCACTCCGGATTGCAAGATGAAGAATACTTAAGCTCCTTAGAAAAGAATCTCGATGAAAACTTCGAGAAGGAATTAAATCCTTTATGAACCATCATGTAGAGCCTCCATGAAGAACTCCGCCAACAAAAGAATGATCAAACGAAATGAAGGATGAAAAGAATAAGGTCGAAGCCTTGCGATGATTTAGATGGAGCTCGCGATGATATAACTGAGAGAGCTTGGAACTCCGGGAAGAAAAGATGAAACAATTGAAACCGAGAATTTTGATGAACCTCCGGAATAAGGAATTAATCATTTGGGTGAATCAAGAAGAAGAATTACATTATGCTTATCCTTCACCAATTTAAATTGATGACAAGCAATGGATTTGGCACACTACTTATTCTTGTAGCAAGGATGAAGATAGATATAGCGCAACCTGAGAAGGTCTTCAATGATCCACTGGTAGAATTTGGAAAGCACGAATACATTGATATGATTTACAAAGGAAGAAGAATCTTGAACAAACCACCGTAAGAATTGAAAAACGAACGAAGTAAAGGGATGAATCACCGGTAAGAATTTGCAAATGAACGAAGATACATGAGAGAGTTTAGGTACAAGTGAAATGAAGAGATCATGATCTAATTAGAGAATACTTGAATGAAACACTGGTAAGGTTTGGAGAATGAGAGCTGAAAGCTGAGAATGAATAAACCTTCTGAAATGATGGGCTCCGAAGAATCAAACTGCAAAGACTCCCGAATTGCTCCGGAAGGAAGAAAATAATTTTTTACAATCGAAAACAATTATGAGAGGATGGCATCAAGCTAGAACCACGCATCTCTGAGAGAACGGACCGAGATTTGAGAGAAACTCTTCTTCAGTCTTCAAATGTTGAGAATGATGATGATATACACCGCCATGAATTGTTGAGGCACTCTGGAATGAAATTTAGAAAGGTTGAACCAACGATGAAAGAATATGAAGGATCTTGGAGAAGGCATTTGACTGATGATAATTCATTCTTACGTCAAACTTTGAGAAGGATTTGAGAATCACTCCAGAAAGATTAGAAGAGTCAGGTAAGATCCTGGAAAAAGATCTGTGGGTTAGGGCCCACTCAAAATATATACCATAGAATGATTTAAAAGAGAGAATGCACCGGTTGAGTTAAATGGCTTGAATAAGATAACAACCTCGAGATAGGTTTGAATGGATCTTGAATGAAAAGACGAGCCTTCTGAGATATCTTCAGCGCTCAAAACAAATGAATAGCGAGAAGTGAAACATTATGAGGTGCACCGGCATGAGAAGGTATTTGAAGCGAGGAAAAGGATATGATCAACAAAGCTTGAATTGGATCCACCGGAGAAGAAAAGAGAACGAAGAATGATAACTAGAAGCTCCGTTAGTATCTTCACGATAAATCACCAGATCGAAACTTGAAAGAAAAGGATGAAGACACTTCACATGAATAAAATGGATACTTGATTAAGAAATCTGAGTCCTTGAAGAAAAAGGGTGGGAGGGTGGGAAAACAAAGGCACTTGGAGACGGATGAAAACAAACACCGTTGAGAAAGCTTTGAGTTGATCTTGCGAATGTTGAAAAGATTGGATCCGCCTGAAGAGAAAACGCTGGTTGAAAAGGATTTACCTGACAATCTCGATTATCATGAAGGATTAGTATTCACATAGAAATATGAGAACACCGCTTAGGAAAGATATGGAATCAACACTTGACTTTGAAGCAACTCGAATACCATAATCAAAACAAAACAAAGGATTGGCTTGCAAAATAAGCCGGAACAAACATATGATAGAGATTTCGACCGAAGTTTTTGTGGTGGGGCCCACACGGGCTCAATCATACAGAACCATCATGTACAAGGCAGTGCACATGACATACGAAGCGTCCCCGAGTCAGCATAGCCAAGGACTCTTTAAGACACAACGAGACCACTATAAAACCAACCGTGGATAGGCGTACCACTAGACGTCGAACCCCAATCTCAGATCATACATCTGTCGGAAAGATATCCTAGGAGCTACTTGAATTCCCACTTATAAACTCCTGAAACTTTCTGGTTATGCAATCAGGTGTTGGGGATACAGGGGAAGCATAATATCTCACCCAAACTAGCAAATCCTACATCCAGTTGTATCCATCCTTCAACACATAACCAAGAAACCTTCGGAAATCATTTACCTCAACCTTCGAAATGCATCTGTTATCCGAGTTATGGCAATACTCCCAAACTCCTGCCCCAGTACTGGGTGGCGTCGAGGTTTCACCAACAACTGCATAAAAGAGATTTTCGATGTCAGCGAAAACTCAGGTATTCCAGAACTGCAATGATAAAATTGTGACGACAACACCTCGGAGCTCAACTCCCTGGGACACTGCCACAACCCCTAAATGTCAGGAGGCACCAAGAACAATGTTCTCGTCACAAAACCATCGGAACGATTCCAAGATACCCGCGTGATCCTAAAAAAATTTAGTGAAATTTGAGGAGAGAAGAGTCAAAACTTTACGTCAGGAGGCCTCACCAGAGCGACAAATGGACTGAGGAGTAAACAGAATCCTACTCTCCGATATATATAATCCTATAAGACTCAAAACATTTTTCTAGACTCAACAACGCCAGCGATTCGATCAAGCAGGGGGCTCCTAAGTCGGGGAAGGCTTTGCTACCAACTTGTAACACCCATGATGCAGCTATATCTCCCACGTGTCGGAGCATGACTTAGAGGCCTAACCGCATTGTAGGCATGTCGCAAGAGGGGTAATCTTTGCACATCCCATGTACTGAAATGGAAGGGATAAAGAGTTGGCTTACAATCGCCACTTCACACAATACATGAATAAAGCATTACATCATCCAGAATACAATCAAGGTCCGACTAGGGAACCAAATAAAGAAAGACAACCCCTAATGCAACAGATCCCCGATCGCCCCAACTGGGCTCCACTACTGATCAACTGGAAACGAAACAACACAATGCACACGATCTTCATCGAGCTCCTCCTTGAGCTTGGTTGCGTCACCTGCACAGTATCATCGGCACCTGCAACTGGTTCTGGAAGTAATCTGTGAGTCACAGGGACTCAACAATCTCACAGTCTCGCGATCAAGACTATTTAAGCTTATGGGTAGGAAAAGGTAGTGAGGTGGAGCTGCAGCAAGCACTAGCATATATGGTGGCTAACTTACGCAAATGAGAGCGAGAAGAGAAGCAAAACATGATCGTGAACTAGAAGTGATCAAGAAGTGATCCTGAAACTACTTACGTTCAAACATAACACAAGAACCGTGTTCACTTCCCGGACTCTGCCGGAAAGAGACCATCACGGCTACACACGCGATTGATGCATTTTAATTAAATTAAGTGTCAAGTTCTCTACAAACGGATATTAACAAATTCCCATCTGCCCATAACCGCGGGTACGGCTTTTGAAAGTTCAAAACCCTGCAGGGGTGTCCCAACTTAGCCCATCACAAGCTCTCACGGTCAACGAAGGATATTCCTTCTCCCAGGAAGACCCGATCAGACTCCGAATCCCGGTTACAAGACATTTCGACAATGGTAAAATAAGACCAGCAAAGCCGCCCGGATGTGCTGACAAATCCCGATAGGAGCTGCACATATCTCGTTCTCAGGGCACACCGGATGAGCCAGACGTCAGGTTCGCATAGACCCTGGTTGCCCAGGGGGCGCCGGACATCGCTCAGGTTGGACCAACACTTAGAGAAGCACTGGCCCAGGGGGTTAAAATAAAGATGACCCTCGGGCTCCGGAAACCCAAGGGAAAAAGGATAGGTTCTTAGTGCAAATGTAAAACCAAGGTTGGGCCTTGCTGGAGGAGTTTTATTCAAGGCGAACTGTCAAGGGTTCCCATTATAACCCAACCGCGTAAGGAACGCAAAATCAAGGAACATAACACCGGTATGATGGAAACTAGGGCGGCAAGAGTGGAACAAAACACCAGGCATAAGGCCGAGCCTTCCACCCTTTACCAAGTATATAGATGCATTAATTATATAAGATATATTGTTATATCCCAACAATAATCATGTTCCAATAAGGAACAAACTCCATCTTCACCTGCAACTAACAACGCTATAAGAGGGGCTGAGCAAAGCGGTAACATAGCCAAACAACGGTTTGCTAGGACAAGGTGGGTTAGAGGCTTGACATGGCAATATGGGAGGCATGATATGGCAAGTGGTAGGTATCGCAGCATAGCAAAAGAGCGAGCAACTAGCAAGCAAAGATAGAAGTGATTTCGAGGGTATGGTCATCTTGCCTGAGATCCCGCAAAGAAGAAGAACGAGTCCATGAAGAAGACAAACAGACATAGTCGAACGGATCCTCACAACTCTGAAACAAAACCGAAGCTAAGAGAGTAGCAACCCGGAAAGAAGCAAACAACATAGTAAACAATCATCACATAAACATGACATGATGCACAATCAAGTATGATGCATGTCCGATTTAATGAGGCATGGCATGGCAAAGTGCACAACCAATACTACAAGTTAAATGGAGCTCAATATGCAACGAGTTGCATATTGACGAAACACCACATCAATTATTTAGTTCCTTCCCGTTTATGTACCCAATATTTTTAAATGTTGTTAAACATGGCACGAGGTGAAACATGAGTAAAATACACAGTTAGGCATTTTAAATGAGGCCGGAAACATCAAACAACAATTCCGGTAAATCCTCATGTGCATTTAGCAATTTAAAGCAAACAACAATATTTAACCATTTTAAATGTTGTTATCATGATGCGAATGACATGCAAGTTTTATGAAATATTTATGAAAATGTTGGCATGATAAGATATGAGGCATTTGCCATCGCGGCGAAAACAAAAGGGGTGCCACGACGACGATAACGAAACGGTGCCACGGCAACGTTTCGGTTCCGACAACTCATTGAGACGTCGGTGCAAAAGAAAGTGTGGCGGAAGCATGCAAAAGATGGTGGGGTGATCCCGGTTACTGGGTTCCCACGGGTCGATGACGGTGACAAGGCAAAAGAGGGGCAATGTGCACCGACAATTCGAGCATGGAGCAAGCACGAGCATCTCATACATCACACATGCATTCGTTCACGGACGGTCGTCTCGGGGTTATACCTTCGAAGCATGCGTTGTTGGAGGGGTTCGAGTTCGATGCGGTGTAGGGGAAGTAGACGTTCTCGGGACGTTCGTAGTGGAAGTAGTCGTCCTCGCATGCATTAGGGTCGACGGTAGAGGTTCTCACGATCTCAATGACGGTAGTGGTACATGTTTATCGTAGCACGAGTTTCCATAGATGTTCGGGGTCACGACGAGGAACTCGATGCCTCGTTAACCTTGGCGTCCGAGGAATTTCGCGTAGTCGTACACGAGTCATAGTCGAACTTGACGGTTCCGTTACACGGTTCTTCGGAGACGGTAGTTGTACACGACCGTAGATGTTCTGGGTCGTCGGGGTACTTGTCGGTCGGGTCTTGACGGTCTCGTTTTTGCGACGGTAGTCGTGCTAGTCGGCGGTACTGGAATTTGACGGATCCGAGGGCTCCGGGCGTCGTGGTACTTGTCGCGTTCCGGAACGGAAGTGGTACTTGGCAATATTCGGGACGGTCTTGGCGATTTCGAAGACACGGTTTAGGTACTTGACGCAACACCACGTAGTCGTCCTTGAGGCATCGGAACTAGTTGGACTTGCCAGTCTTTACGATCTGAAGAGCACTTGGGGTCTTCGGTCACAGGTGCTTGGCAGGTCGTCGAGGTGGAGTAGGGGCCAGCAACGAGGCAAGGCGACGAGGTGGAGCCTGCGAGGGACCCTGGTGGGGAGGCAGATGAAGGCGAGGTGGTGGAGGCCAGGTCCGATGCGGGGAGACGACAGCGAGGCGCGCAGGAGAGGGAGCTGCTCGGCGGCGCTCAAATCCGGCGGGATCGAGGGAGGAGCAGGCGGCGGCCTCTGGGCGCGTGGCTGCGCAGGCTCCAGGCGGAGAAGACAGACGGCAACGGCCTGCTGGTCGCCGGCAGGGGCGGTTGGAGGAGCTTGGCGGCGCTGCGGCCGGACGAAACAGGGAGGCGCACGAGGACTCAGGCGCGGCAAGGCAGCGGTGCTGGCGACGGGGAGGTCTCGCGCGCGGGTGAGGGCGCCATGGGAGGCGGCTGGAGGTGTGAAAGGTGGTGCACGACGGCGGGGTTGCATCACAGGGCACGAGAGGGAGATGGGAGGTTCGGGCATGGGAGATCGGGAGAGGGAGAAAAGATCACGGCGAGAGGAGGGGGTCGAGCGTGGGTCTCCTGGTGACGGTGCTAGGAGGGAGAGAGGGATCGAGAGGGAGATGGTTTCGGTCGGCCTAGGGTTCGGCAGGGAGTGGGCCGGCTGGAGCGCAGCTGGGCCTAGCAGGCCGGCTCGGCTGCGGATGGCCTAGGTGCAAATGGGTCGGTCTTGCTGCCTGAAGATGCATGGCCTCAGGTAGTGGGCTACGACTGGGCTGAGGCCCTGCACACGCACACACACTCACTCTCTCCCCTAGACTAAACTCTCTGTTTAACAAATAAATAGTGAGTATGGAAAAGTAGAGAGAGATAGGAGAATAATTTGAGCGTGATGTCAATTTTATTGGACTCGTAAAAAGGAGCTTGATCCAAGAAAAATAGGAGTGGGAATGGTTGCAAGAATTTAATTCAAAGTCATTTGAATTTAATTCAAATGGTTTGAAAAAGGACTAGGAATTAGAAGTGTCCAAAAATGTTAAGATTTTGGTAGAGCTCCGGAAAAAGATGATAGAATTTATGGGCGAAGTTTGAGGAGCAAACTCGAAGCAGAAAAGACTTGAGAGTATAAATTGCAAGTGTGTTTGCGGTGATTCCAAAACAATGGAATTTTTAATATAGCTCCCTAATAATCTTAGGAGACTTTTATATGTTATAAAGAGAATTTCACCATGTGAACTCCCTCGATTTAAATGGATCGAAGATCCACACAATTTATTTAGATGAGATGCAAAAGATTTATGAGATGATGGCATGATGACATGATGCAATGCAAAAATAAAAGGGCAGGCACAAATGAAACACACGGCGAAACCCGGAACATATGGAAGTCTTCTCGAGCATCAGTCTCGGGGCGTCACAAGCCACTAGTGAAACCTACAGCCCCCGGGTCTTCTTCCTCATATATTTTCTTGCGATCTACTTTTCCTTTGCATTTTTATTCAGATCTATTAAACCAAAAATACAAAAATACTTTGCTGCACTTTAGTTTATGTGTGATCTATTATTTCAATCTACTCCAATTTTCCGGCATCGTTACCCGAAAGGGATTTAACCAGTTTAACACGTCGGGTTGTGAGGTATTGTTATTTGTGTGCAGGTGATGTTTACGTTGTGTTTCTTGGTTCTCCTACTGGTTCGATAACCTTGGTTTCTTCACTGAAGGAAATACCTACCGTCGCTATGCTGCATCATCCCTTCCTCTTTGGGGAAATACCGACATAGTCCTAGCAGACAGGAGCTTTTCTGGCGCTATAGTCTGAGAGCAATCAGTTGCCTCACCTTATAAGCATTGGAATTTGTTTTGAAGGACAGGATCTCATCATCGAAGATGCCCCTTCACTTCAAAGGTTGCTCCTTGATTGTTGTTATAAACCTTCACAAGTAACTTTGGTCTCTGTGCCTAAACTGGAGACCTCGGGTGCAATTCATGATCCGTTTAAATGGTTCGAGATGGTGTTTTCTTCCACACCTATTGAGATATTGTATATTATTAATGTACACTTTTTATTTTGCATTTTTCGTTTGTGCGCATACATTAAGTATCATCTTGGAGTACACTTTCAGTGCTAATATTATGTTCTATGGTAAATGAAGAACTTGTCCATCCTATCAGTTGTGGTGGATTCTGTCAAGACCTTATATATCAGTATGTGGTGTTCTGATCTCAACATCATTATTGCCTTGATGCAATGCTTTCCATGTCTGGAGAATTTGTATATAAAGGTGACAGTTTCACGCACATTGAAAGCCCGTATATAACGTACAATAATTAATCGTTCAACTATCGCTCTTTCAACATAATCTTTTTTAGACATTAATTGTTTTCAATCTTCATCTCTATTTAGGCACTAACACATGGAGAAAAAGGTATAACCAATTGATGGTTCAAGAAGCACCGGGATTTTCTCATATCTCATGACATTTGTTTGAAGACAGTAACGCTGGAAGGATATGCATCCAACAGTGCAAACACTAGTTTTGTCACATTCTTCATGTTGAATGCGAGGGCGCAATTGTCCGTGAAGATTAAGTTTTCCAACAAGAAATTTCTCACGGAACTGTATGTGGAACAACATAAAAAGAAGTTTCAGGTGGACCTAAGGGCTTCTGATCGTGCTCGACTTATATTTATAACAACTTGTTGTCATCATGGACCAGTAGATCTTTTGTACCAGGATCTTGATTTTATGGATCGGACCGATCCATTTGATTGTGACTGTCAAAACTTTGGTTGAGTTAGATGTTATTGCCCTGTTCAATCCGCGTAAACCTGATGAACAATTAATCCTCATGCTTTTGTACCTTTTGTAAGATGGAGTTACACATTGTTGCCCTTTTCAACTAGGGTTTGACCCACATTTTGTTTCATACTGGGGTTCTATGTTCGTATAGGTACTACCTCTGTCGTGGTTTATTCTTTATTGCCCCCCTTTGTATTTTGTAGTACCATACTTTGACCTTAGATTCAACTAAGAATATATTAATGCATGTCATCGAAAATAATATTGTTGGACTGCTATTCCCAACTATGTTCATCTGCTATATGCAATAATTATGCATGTGCTTGCTCGCCATTTAGGCGGCTGCGGCGCGCTCTGCTCACGTGCCTCTGCGTGCTTCGCTCGCCATTTAGGTGCCCTTGGATCGCGTACCTCTTCACGCTCTGCTCGCCGTTTAGGTGCCAAGTCTCACTCGGGTCGTGTCGTCCCTCCGTGCGCGCTCTGCTAGCGGTTGGGGCTGGCGCACGATCACGTCAGGGAAGCTTTAGTTATTTGATCTTAGATTATGTTAATTAATTATACCTCCAGAGAGGAATCATCCGGCTCTGGAGGTAGAATTACTTAACCTAAACTATGATCTCCGGTGCTCGTTCCCATCGCGCAACTCCATCCTGTCGTTGGCCATTGGGGGTATGCCGGTATGTGTGGGTAACTAGCTAGCAAGTGGATTAGTAGAGAGTTGCCACCGGCAGCCATTGCTGTGGTTATTTATAGCTAGCAGCTGCCTAGGGGATTAGGGATTTTAGAATTCACCCATGTGGAGCGCGGGAAGCCTTCGCTGGAGCACGGGAAGCCTTCACTGGAACGTGGGAAGACTTGAGCACACAACCCGACAACCATATGCGGTGTCACGTGTTACCGGACACGTGTTAACATAAGGAAACGTATGTGTAACTTACTAATAATCGCACACATAATCGCACACGCATCGTGTGCGATACTCCTAGCCATCGCAAGCAACTAGTATGCATTATTCAAAGTTTTTAGTACACACAGAATCACACACGAATTAACTCTAGTAACTGTCTGTGTTATATTTTCTCATTGCAAACAGTTCATTCGAGTGGGTTGTTTGCCGCGTATCACACACATCTTGTTTACACGAATCGTTTGTATTTTTTTGGCTCATCGCAAACACTTCATCTATGTGAATTGTCTGCCACACATCACACACATCTTGTTAAGTTGAACCATTTCTGTTGTGTTCCCTAATCAAAAATAGTTCGTCCGAGTGAACCTTATGTCGTATATCATACACACCTTGACCTGGCTAACCATTTTTGTTGCATTTCCTAATAGCAAACAGTTCATCTGAGTGAACTGTATGTCGTATATCGCACACACCTTGATATGGCTGCCCATTTTATTGTGATGTCTCATCGCAAACAGTTCATATGGATCAACCATATGTCCTGCATCGCATACACAACTAAAATCTGAACCGTGTTTGATGTATCCTTCATCGCAAATGTTTTGCATCATTATTGGCGGGTTTTTTACATCACCCTTTGTGATTAATGCAACGCACACAATTTCGTCAAAGGGTCTCTGATTGTAGTGTCACGTTAGCAACATCCTGCAGTAGTGCCTCCAAGTCTTCCTCCAACCGCAAGAATACCTGTCGCGAGGCCAAGGCATACATCGGCAAGGAGATGGACTCCGATGAATAAGAGTCTAATACGACTCCGTCGTATCTACTTTTCCAAACAATTTTGCCCTTGTTTTGGACTCTAACTTGCATGATTTGAATGGAACTAACCCGGACTGACGCTGTTTTCAGCAGAATTGCCATGGTGTTATCTTTGTGCAGAAATAAAAGTTCTCGGAATGACCTGAAAATCAATGGAGATTACTATTTTGGAATATATAAAAAATACTGGCGAAAAGATCCACGTCAGGGGGCCCACACCCTGTCCATGAGGGTGGGGGCGCGCCTACCCCCCTGGGCATGCCCCCTGCCTCGTGGACCCCCTAATGCTCCACCGACCTCAACTCCAACTCCATATATTCATGTTCGGGGAGAAAAAAATCAAAGAGAAGGATTCATCGCGTTTCACGATACAGAGCCGCCGCCAAGCCCTAAACTCTCTCGGGAGGGCTGATCTAAAGGTCCGTTCGGGGCTCCGGAGAGGGGAATCTGTCGCCATCATCATCATCAACCTTCCTCCATCACCAATTTCATGATGCTCACCACCGTCCGTGAGTAATTCCATCATAACTTGCCGGACGGTGATGGGTTGGATGAGATTTATCATGTAATCGAGTTAGTTTTGTTAGGGTTTGATCCCTAGTATCCACTATGTTCTGAGATTGATGTTGCTATGACTTTGCTATGCTTAATGCTTGTCACTAGGTCCCGAGTGCCATGATTTCAGATCTGAAGCTATCATGTTTTCATGAATATATGTGAGTTCTTGATCCTATCTTGCAAGTCTATAGTCACCTATTATGTTTTATGATCCGTTAACCCCGAAGTGACAATAATCGGGACCATTACCGATGATGACCGTAGTTTGAGGAGTTCATGTATTCACTATGTGTTAATGCTTTGGTCCGGTACTCTATTAAAAGGAGGGCTTAATATCCCTTAGTTTCCAATAGGACCCCGCTGCCACGGGAGGGTAGGACAAAAGATGCCATGCAAGTTCTTTTCCATAAGCATGTATGACTATATTCGGAATACATGCCTACATTACATTGATGAAATGGAGCTAGTTCTGTATCACCCTATGTTATAACTGTTGCATGATCGATCGCATCCGACATAATTCTCCATCACTGATCCAATGCCTACGAGCTTTTCATATATTGTTCTTCGCTTATTTACTTTTCCGTTGCTACTGTTACAATCACTATAAAACCAAAAATATTACTTTTGCTACCGTTACCACTACTATCATATTACTTTACTACTAAACACTTTGCTGCAGATATTAAGTTTCCAGGTGTGGTTGAATTGACAACTCAACTGCTAATACTTGCACTACAAAAAAAGACACATCGTGACATTTTGGGTCGAATGAATTTTTTTTGTCATACTTATGACACTTCTATGACAATAATTGTGACAAAACACGGTATCATCATAGATGTGGTGGGGTCCTACTTCTATGACAAAAAATCATGACAGAAAATGGGCTTTTCGTCCTGGGCGGGCCAGAGACGCGGCTGCATGACATCATTTGGGCCGTCCATGACGAAAAAAATCGTGGTAGAAGCGAGGGCGAGGAAAATATCGGGGTGTTCCCGGTTACGGTGGGTGGTCGGGACCGAGCGATGTGTGTTTCTCTCGTACACGCACGCGCGTGGGTGCGAGGCATTGGGCTCTAACTGAACCCGAGCGTGGCGTTGGGTTCTAACTAAACCTGAGCGATTGCACTGCAGGCTATGTGTTACTGAACCCGAGCAATCGATCGATGGCTGTTTACTGAACCCGATCGAGCGATTCCTTCGCTACTGCTGCTAACTGAAGCCGATCGATGCTGCCTCTGGATGAACAGTGAGTGTTGCTGGGGGGTTTGGATGAACAGTTCCCGGTGGGGGTGGATGAACATGACCCTGTGGTGTTGCCTCTGGATGAACAGGACCCCGATCGATCGAGCCAGTTGGGGCTGGATGAACAGGACCCCGTGGAGGGCTGGATGAATAGGACCACCCTATGGAGGGCTGGATGAACAGTAGGCGGTGGAGAGCTGGATGAACAGTAGCCCGTGGAGGGGTGGTTGAACAGGAGCCCGTGGTGAGGGCTGGTTGAACAGTAGCCGGTGGAGTAGCGCGCGGTGGAGGCTGGATGAACAGGAGCTCGTGGATGAACAGTCGTAGGTGGAGGCTGGAGGAGGTCGATGGTGGATGAACAGTAGCCCGTGGAGGCTGGAGGGGGTTGACGGTGGAGATGAACAATATCCCGTGGAGTCCCGTTTTGTGGTACGCCACACCCCTCCCGATGAACAGGACCCCCGTTTTGACCGTAGCGCTCCAACACAAGCATGTTTCCTCCGTTTTGTGGTACGCCACACCCCTCCTGATCAACAGGACCCCTGTTTCGACCGTAGGAGGTTCGTTTCCTCCGTTTTGCGGTACGCCAGACCCCTCCCGATGAACAGGATCCTGTTTCGACCATGGCCGGTCGAACACAAGGCCGTTTCCTCCGTTCTGCGGTACGCCAGGCCTTGTTTCCATCGACTGTTCCATCCAATCCCTTCCGATGAACATGACAATGCATTCCTTACCGACCCAGCAGGTTGCCTCCCCATGAACACGACAATGACGTTGTTTCTCCGTTCGGACCCAGCCATGTACACGAGCCCTGGCCGTACGTATGCGTGAGTAGGCATTCGAGACCCTGCCCGTATGTACTTACGTGGTCGTATTTTCTTTCTTCCACACTGGCCGCTGTACGTACGTGTACATGCTACGTGTGCGCCTCTACTACGACACGTGCGCGCCTCTACATCGACCAGTATATACGTACACGTTTGCAACCAGAATGACAACGTTACGTACGCTTTGACCAGGTGGGTCCCGACTGTCATGCACTTCCTTGCATGCGAAGATGTAGCTGGTGGGTCCCAGCAGTCAGGGGGCGAATCGTTTTTTTTCAGACGTACTTCCTTGCATGCAAAGATGTAGCTGGTGGGTCCCAGTAGTCAGGGGGAAACTTTTTGCACGTCTGGTGGGTCCCCCCTGTCAGGTGGAGGAATAATTATTTTGCGCGTAATAAGGAGACACTTCCTTGCTGCGGCCATGGACCCCGCTGTCAGCCTCTCCATGTACAGTCCACATCTGATGGAAGCCGTTCCTTGACCACGTTGACCACGCCGCACCGAGAGCACTAGGGTGGTGGACGACGGCGAGGCCTAGGAAGGGGACGACGCGGAGCCGGGGAAGATGCGGCAGTGGAAGCCCGCGCGGAGAGGAGTACGAGGGTTCACTGGTTCGGCTGCGGTGTGAGGCTGCCGTTGCCGCAGGGCCTGGCCAGCAGTGGGAATAGTAGGGGGCGGTGAGGCCTCCGCGGCAGCACAGCCGGCCACGGGAGGCAGGAGCATGCGGCACGACCGGCGCTGCTTTGGGCGGCTAGAGCAAGAAGATCAAAGGTTGAAGAAGCACTACCGCCATTGGATGGACATCGTACGGTCACTGGAGCTAGAATCGTTCATATTGACTAAGTTGAAAAAGCACTCCGTCCCCGTCAACTTAGTAGGCCCACAAGTCAGCCACCCAGCAAGGTGGGTCCCAACTAGCAGGGGGATTATTCATTTTTTTGTGCGTAATAAGGAGGCACTTTCGGTGGGTCCGAGCTGACAGCGGGGGAACATTTTTTTGCGAAATATGGTGGCCCATCCGGTGGGTCCCAGCAGTTAGGGGGAAACATTTTTTCGCCAAATACGGTGGCCCGTCCGATGGGTCCCTGCTGTCAGGTGGAGGAATAATTATTTTCCATGTAATAAGGAGGCACTTCCTTGCGGTTGCCGTGGACCCAGCTGTCAACCTCTCCACGTATAGTACTCTTCCCATGGAAGTCGTTCCTTGACCACGTTGCGCCGCGCCGAGAGCACCAGGCGGTGGACGACGGTGAGGCCTGGGAAGGGGACGACGTGGATCCGGGGAATATGCGGCAGTGGATGTCCACGCGTAGAGGAGTATGAGGGTTCGCTGGTTCGTTGCGGTGTGAGGCTGCTGCCGCCGCAGAATAACAGGGGGTGTGGGTGAGTAGAGGGATGGCCTGGCCAGAGGTGGGAGTAGTAGGGGTGGTGAGGCCTCCGCGGCATCGCAGCCGGCCAAGGGAGGCAGGAGCACGAGGCACGACCGGCGTTGCTTTGGGCGGCTGGAGCAAGAAGACCACAGGTTGAAGAAGCACTACGGCCGTTGGATGGACATCGTACGGTCACTGGAGCTAGAATCGTTCATATTGACTAAATTGACAAAGCCCTCCGTCCCTGTCAACTTAGTTGGCCCACAAGTCAGCCTCCCACTATTGTGGGTCCCAGCTAGCAGACGGTATTCATTTTTTGTGTGTAATAAGGAGGCACTTCCTTGCGTGCGAAGATATAGCTGGTGGGTCCGACCTGTCAGCGGTGGGAATGTTTTTCGCGAAATACAGAGGCCCTTTCAGTGGGTCCCAGCTGTCAGGTGGAGGAATCATTATTTTGCGCGTAATAAGGAGGCATTTCCTTGCGTGCGGCCGTGGACCCAGCTGTTAGCCTCTCCACACACAGTCTACTTCCGATGGTGTCGTTCGTTGACCACATTGACCACTCTGCGCCGAGCGCATCCAAGGTGGTGGATGACGGCGAGGCCCCGGACAGCAATGAGCCGGAGATGGGAAGATGCGGGAGTAGAGTCACAGACGGAGAGGTGTACGAGGGTTAACTGGTTCTGGTGCGGTGTGGTTCGGCGGTCGGTTGAGAAGAATAGGAGGTGTGGAGGGGTGGAGGCAGGAGCAGGTGGTCCCGGCGGCGCTCGAGGAAGAAGACGAGAGATTGAAGATGGATATTGGTCGTTGGATGTAAATCCAATGGCTAACGATGTCAGAATCATTTGTTGACTAAGTTGACAACGACTTGCATTGGCTTCGACCTATTGGCCCACATTTCAGTCTCAAAAAATGTGGCACGTATTCAACCCATTTTTTCAGAATTTACAGTCTTTTTTTGCGGGGTAGAATTTACAGTCCATTTGACCTCTTTTTTTGAATTACAGTCCATCAGCTGGGCTGGGTGAACAAATAATGTAGCGTCCATGCGACCCATTTATGTTTTTCCTAAAAAATTACAGGCCATTTGCACTTTCTCGGAATACACGATTTTGCTGGGCTTATTATAATTATAATGTTGGGGTGGGCGCATCAATGTTATCAAAAAATAAACAGGGGCTGAGCATTTTGTTATATATATATATATATATATATATATATATATATATATATATATATATATATAAAATAAGTAATATTACATTGGTTCTTAAATCTTATCAGGCTTTTGTACACAATCATCAGGATTTTCATTGTCAAAAAAAATCCAGGATTTTACTGTTAAGAAACTAGCAAAAGTGCCTGTGCGTTGCAACGGGTGAACAACAAAAAAATCATAAAATTTATAAACCCAAAATAAAATAATTCAAGTTCAGGCAAATTGCACCAATATGTCATCAGTTTTACAGATTGATAATTAAGAATAAATGATGCAAGAGAGCAAAGAACACGAGGCATCAAATTTATGACAAAAAAGAAATAGATCAAAGATTTTTAATGATGTTGGTAGTGAATCCCCCTAAGGGCCGTTCGTTGCAATGGGAGACACAAAAAATACATGCTAGCCAAATAAGTATGACTTAATATCCGGACATATGAGTGTCGTCTAATTTAACACGGTGGCTCACCATGTTGTCACAAAATGTCCACGTGATCGTAATGCACGTGGTAAATCCCTAGGCAATGAACTTATCCCTGCACGACACACTTGCCATTGTCTCGTGCAAGGAAAAAATTAAATATTTAAAAACAAATCTCATCAACCATGAACTACTCTCAATGCCTAGACATATAAAGTCTTCCCAAAAAACTAATTAAATCCTAGACATAAAATACTTCTGAATCGGCGAACAGTTTTTCGAGTCAACAAACATCTTTTATAAATTAGGACATCTTTAAAAAATCAAGAACATTTATTTTGTTTAGAGAAACCTTTATTGAAATGCATGAATATTTTTTGACTCGGCTAACATTTTTTCAATTCATGACTTTTTAAAATTGGGGGATGAATTTTAAATTTCGCAAAAGACATTTGATTTTTTTGAATATTTTCTAAAATTTCATGGACATTTTTTTCTTCAGATTCACGAACATGTTTTGAATACACAATCATTTTTTTGAAAATCATGAACATGATTTTACTTCCTGGCATGTTTTTCCAGATTGTGATTTTTTATAATTTGCGAACAGTTTCCTAAAATCACCAACATTTTCTGAAATAGCAAAAATTTATGATTTCCCAAAGTTTTTTAATTCACTCGCATTATATAATTTCTCTAAAATTTTGTTATAACTGGAAACTTTTTATAATTTGGAATTGTCAAATTAATTTAAAGAAGAAAAAACTAAAACAAAAATGAGAAAAGAAAAGAAAAGACAAAATGAAAAAAAAAGAAACAGGAGCGTCACACCCGGTAGGCCGGCCCATGAAGGAGGTGCCTAAGAAAAAGGAGGCAAAAATGGCTATTACAAGATTCGAACCCGGGTCTACAGGGCGGAAAGAACAGCTTGTAGCCACCATGCTAGTAGTGCACTTGTGTTATAGATAGGGCATCAAGCGTATAAAGCCACAGTTCACGGCGGCGCCTTTGGATATAAAAACCGAATCGTTTCTTAACTTACGGGTGGCATAGCGGGTAATTTATAGCTAATTCGGGGGCAATTATTTGGACGAACGGCCAGAAGCACTATTTGCTTTATTATTAGGGTAGATTATTTTTATAAGTTAATAAGATGTGGGATATTGTTTTCTTACATATGTAAGTATCTGTTAAATATATGATGACAATAACAATAATATATAATAACATATAAAATAATTTAAATATATATAATGTAGTTAGAAGGGAAACATAAGTTGGACCAGACGTTCCTATTCTTATATAGAAAAATAGAACAGACCTCTGCATTTTCTTCAAAAAAATACATAAATTGGGATGCCGATGTTTCAGGAAAAATAAAACCTCGGATGGGAGGTCCATAGGCCGGTCGATACATGACGGCCCTCAAGAAAATACAAACAGGCCTATGGACCTCCCATCCGAGGTTGTGGGCTGCGCATGTTAAAAAAGAAAGCCTAGACGGGGCAGCCCAAAACCCAGCTGATACTTGTTGCCCCAGTGATAATAAATGATACCTGCCAGCTCCCCGGCTTCGTTGTGAATTTATCTCCTATAGTAACTACGTTGAAGCACCTAAAAAATATAACTATGTTGACAAACCCGTGGAGCCCAATGTCAGTATAGCATTAGGAGGAAGTATTTTTTCGATGAGGCACTTCCTTGCGTACGGCCATAGACCTGGTGGGTCCCGACTGTCCGCCTCTCCACGTATAGTCCTCTCCAGATTCCTCTCGTTTGTTCAGCATGTTCACAACGGCAGACAGCGGCGTCGCGGCGAGCGCACAAAGGTGCAGGAGGAGATCCGACCAGCTAAGGAAGTGCCTTATTAGTAACGAAACAACTGAACTAGCCCAGTGGCCGAGTGACACTACCCGACACACTACAAGAAATCCGTTAATCCATGACAGATTTTTTTGACGATCCTATATCCGTCACCGATTATGACAGTTTACACTCATCCGTCACCCATACCGTCACCGACTAGTAAGCCCCGTGTGGGCCAAAAAACAGCAGGCCCTTGATGACGGACGTCGGGCTACCGTCACAGAAACTGTCGCGAATCGAACAAGTGGGCTTAGTCGGGCCTACAATTTTTTTCCATATACACCATCCAAACCGTCATGGATTGTGCTCATGCTAATGTGACGTAGATGCCCCTTCTTTGGCCCACATGTCGGTTGGACCATACGTGTTTTTCCAAAAAACAAAACAATGAGGATGCGTGGGTGCCATTGTATGCCCCACATGACAGTAAAAAAACAAGTTATCGATTTAGTCTGTCGCCGTCCAGATCAAGGGTCGTCGCTGCGGCACCGCCAGTGCCACCGACGGCTGCCCGGGCGAGGGTGGTCCGGCGGGGTGGTCTGTCTCGGCGTCATCTTCAGGATCCCGTAGGCCTCTCGCCTCGCTGCCGCCCGCCCTTGTTGCGCCGACGAGCCAGCCTCCGCCAGGCATTGCCGCGCCACGATCTAGCTGCAGCCCGCCATTGCCGCCTGACAAGCAGCCGCCGCCCGCCATTGCTGCACCGGACACTCCCCCGTTATTCCCCAAATCAACATCAACCAGGAGCGAGCGGTATGTCTTCTATAGAAATCATCTCTCTCCTACTGAATTTGTTGATTAAATATTGTGATTTGCAAGCGGAGGTGAAGCAAGTATGCATATACAGAGATAATTTAAGATGGATTTCCCATCCTTAATATTGCTATTCGAGTATAGTTGTATGGATTGAGGTGAATTTTTTTGGATAGGGGATCTAGGATAACATTGCTTGGCCAAATGATTTAAATGTACGCATAGATTAAAAGTTGGGGTTGTGTTGTGTTTTAATATCCGGATCTTTTATACCATGTGATCCGAAATCCCAGTTACCTTGCGTAATTTGCAAGTGATTTATGCATGCTTAAGCTTGGTGTTTTGTTGGCAGAATTTGCCCAGAATCTGATCCTGCCCTAAGTACAGGACATGCTGCTTCTATTGGTACAAAATGCCCAAACTTTGATGCTGCCTTAAATCCTTAATACTTGTGACTACCTGGTTATCGTTATTTTGTTTGTTCTGTTGTGCAGAAGAGATTGTCTACAGGCAGCTCCCTCTATTATAACTTGTTGCTATTTTATTTATCTGGCCATTAAAAGTCTTCACTTATGGTTGTATGTTATTTCCATCTTTGCTAGTAAATTTGTTGCCTGTCTAGAGTTATAATTCTGATCCATATGCCCCTTGTAATATTGGGATTACTTGTAAGTTGTTCTAGTCATGTCTCTTCAGTGATGATATATCTTTGATTCTTTTTCTGCAATGCAGATGGATAGACACTGGATTCATCGTACATTGTTTTCCCGTGAGTACATCAAAAATGTCAAAGAATTTATGAACTTCATTCAAGATAAATTCAGCGAGGATGAGAAAATACTCTGCCAATGTAGAAATTGCCTTAATCATAAACACCAGCATCAGACTGTTGTGAACACACACATATTGACATATGGCATGGAAAGTACATACACTCGCTGGATATATCATGGAGAAGGCTTTGATGTTGATGTGATTGAAGAACCTGTTCATGTGCATGACACCGCCGATGGTAACAATGGTGCTGATCGATTTGAGGAGATGTTTGGAGACCTACGCACAGCAGTAGAACAAGCTGAAAGTGAAACTGAAAATCCTTCTGAGCATGAGTCGTTTTTTAAGAACGTGATGAAAGTGGCAAAGCAGCAACTTTATCATGGTTGTACCAAGTTTTCGAGGTTCTCCTTTGTGGTAAAGCTTCTTCATTTGAAGTCATACCATAGGATCACAAAATAGTGCATTTACTGATATATTGAAGATATTGGCTGAAGCATTCCCTGAACCTAATACACTCCCAAAATCATACGAGGAAGCGAAGAACCTTCTGAAGGAATTAGGCCTTGGGTATGTTTCTATACATGTGTGCTTTAATAATTGCATTTTGTTCAGGAAGCAATATGCCAATCATGACAACTGCCCAGTTTGTGGCCTATCAAGGTGGAAAGACCCTGCTAGAAAGAAGATTCCACAAAAAGTGTTGAGGCATTTTCCATTGGTGCCTAGGCTGAGGAGGATGTTTCTTTCCAAAAAAGGAGCAGAAGAAGCACAATGGCACAAGCTAAAGAGGCAGCCCAGTGAGAAGGAATTGAGTTATCCGGTTGATAGTGATGCATGGAAAGATTTTGATAAACAATATCTAGATTTTGCAAAAGATGCCAGAAACATTAGACTTGGCATTGCCACTGATGGGTTCAATCCTTTTGGAAACTTTAACACAACCTATAGTATGTGGCATGTGTTTGTTATACCATACAACCTTCCACCTTGGGCATGCATGGACCAGTCAAATTTCATGATGGCTTTGCTAATTCCAGATCCTAAATCAACTGGCAAGCACTTTGATGTCTTTCTACAACCACTTGTAGAAGAATTACTTGAGCTCTCGGAGGGTGTGCGTACATATGATGCTCTTACTGAAAAAATGTTTGATCTTCATGCTGCAGTTCTATGGTGCATTCATGATTACCCAGCTCTGAGCACTCTTTCAGGGCGTACTACAAGAGGCTATTTTGCATGTATCCATTATGACAAACACCCTATTTCTTACGGCCTAAGGAAAAAAATTGGGTATATTGGTCTCTATCGTTTCCTTCCAAAGGGACATCGTTTGCGGAGAAATAATGAATTTGTTGGTCTTCATGAAAGCAATGATCGGCCAGGTAAATTCCCTGAGAAAGAGCTGCAAGCAGAATTGGAGAAGGTTAGACCTGGGAGGCAACAAGAAAGTAAGAAAAGGAAACGTTCTGACTTGGGCAGCAAGAAGGCTCATGTGCCAATTTGGAGCCGCGGGGTTTGTTTGTGGGATTTGGAATATTGGGGGAAATTGAAGCTGAGGCACAATCTTGATGTCATGCACATCGAGAATAACATATGTGAAAACCTCATTGGGACAATTTTGAACTTAGAGGGGAAGACAAAGGACACACTCAATGCTAGGATTGATCTCCAAGATTTGAATATTAAAGAGGAGTTGAAATTGAGGAAGGAAGGAAACTCATATGTGATGCCTCGGGCACGATATACCTTGTCCAAAGAACAAGTGGTTGCATTTTGTGAATTTCTACGGGAGTTAAAGTTTCCGGATGGATTTGCTTCCAACATATCAAGATGTACAAGTGCTGATGGTACCAAGGTACAAGGCCTTAAAACACATGATTGTCACATTCTTCTGCAAAGAATCTTACCTGCTGGCATGATAGGATTTTTGGATAGTGATATATATCAAGCAGTAGCTGAGTTAGGCAAGTTTTTCAGGGAACTATGCAACAAAACTCTTAATAGGGATGTGTTGGCTGAAATGAAGAAAGAAATCCCTATAATTTTGTGCAAGCTTGAGAAAATTTCCCCCCTGCTTTCTTTGATGTGATGGTGCACCTTGCAGTACATTTACCTGAAGAGGCATTGCTTCAAGGCCCCGTACAATATGGGTGGATGTACCCAGTTGAAAGCAGGCTATATACTTTAAAGCGCTATGTGAGGAATAGGGCACGACCAGAAGGTTTGATTGCTGAAGCATATGTTGCGGATGAGTGCCTGACATTTTGCTCCAAGTACATGGATGATGTTGAAACAATATTTAATCGGAACCCAAGAAACATAGTTTTTCCAGATGAAGAAGCCTATGGTGTTGATGTTTTTGGACATGGAGTTAATTTTACTTCAGGATATGATTATGAATATGTACATGTAGAAAAAGAATTTGATCAGATGGTGTGGTATGTGTTGAACAATTGTGAACAAGCTAAGAAATATATCGAGTATGTTGTCACTTATGAACTTGCTTATGTTGTTTGTGTTGTACTTATGTGATCTGTTGATTAATATGTTTACTTTACAGAATACTCAGAGATGAGTTAAAGAGAAAAGGGGCGCCGGACAGTGATAAGGAGCTTCAAAAAAAATTCCAACATGGTTCAAGAACTATGTTAGTTTTCATTCGCATCTAGTTTTTGGTTGTCACATTTCACTACAGACTCTAATGTATGTGTTTGCGTGTGTTTTTGCAGATGATAAGGATGCAGGATGAGGTTGGTGAAGAGGTAGATGAAGATCTCTTTGCCTTGGCATGTGGTCCTGATCGGAGAGTCCGGAAATTCTCATCATGCATAGTGAATGGGATTAGATTTAGCACTGTTGACCGTGATAGCAACAAGAGAACGCAAAACAGTGGAGTCATGACTGAAGGTGAACATGACCGTAAGATCATAAATTTTTATGGAACCTTGAAAGAGATCATTCAGTTAGACTACAACTTGGATGACAAGTCAGTTGTTTTGTTTAAATGTGACTGGTTTAAACTTGATGGAAAGGAGACCGAGCTTAAAAATGATGGTTTTTTCAAAAGCATAAATGTTGGAAGTATGTGGTACAAGGACGATTCTTTGATTCTGGCTACGCAGGCTAGAAAGATTTTTATTTGCCAGACACGAAGTATGGGAAGAATTGGCAAGTTGTGCAAACATTTGAACATAGGCATCTCTTCAATATTAGTGAAACTGAGGGTGTACCTTTTACTGGTCCTGCATATCAAGAGGATGAGTGTTGTGATGAGGAGGGTAGGAGAATATCTATTTCTGACCTTACATCCGAGAAGCCTTTGCCTAGAGATGATGAGCAAGGCATTGTTTTTTAAGCTGATGTAGTTGCTCGTTTTATGAAAGAAAAAAGCACAGAAGTGTATGAAGGTGGCAATGAAGAGGAACAAGATGATACGGGTCTGGAGTATTGCAGCGAAGACGAAGGAGGTGCCATGGATGTTGACAGCGATGATGAGTAGATGTTTTAATGTAGAGGTACTATCTTCATTCTTCATTTAGTTGTTGTTTCCTATTGTCTACATGGAGTTTATGTTCAGTATAGGGTTAACACAAGTTTGCCATGATTTAGTTTATGTTCAGTACAGTTTTAAAGAGAGTGAGGTGTTTTATGCACTACATGGAGTTTTTGTTCAGTACATTACCAACTGCTATTTCCTAAAAAAAATCTCACTGAATCCTGTAGTTAATGTGTTGGCCGGTGTGTTAGAGGATTAAAATGGTAGTATTTGAAGTTTTATCTTGTTTGCCTTAACAGAGTTTTAGTCTGTCAGTGTGTTGTGATCCATAGTGTTTGTTCAGTACAGTACATGAGAGTGTGATGTTTTTTCTTCTCACTGATGCATAGTTTTGTTCAGTACAGTTCATGGAAACTTCTAATTTTGAAATATTCGACAGGCGTTGCTAATGAGGCTGAGAAGGAGATGCTCAAAAATGGTTGTGTTGCAAGCTTAAGTTGGTCTGGAGTTTTATTTTGTTTGCCTTGATACGGCAATGACCGCTGATCCTTGTTGTGATCCATAACAGAGTTGTATCTGAAGTTTTATTTTGTTTTCCTTCATAGGCCAACCATTTTGTCTGTCAGTGTGTTAAGGAAGTCGCTGTAGTTGTAATCCTTGTTGTACGCTTGACAATATATCATCTATGCACCGGATGTTGTGAGGATGGCATATGTGTGCTGTCATTGGCTATTCAGTTTCACAAATAATTCCTGAAATTCATAAGGCTCATGTATGTTCAGAATATGGCCTAAAATCAAGTTCCTTATATCTAGTTTAGATGCAATCTTCCAAAACACAATTATGGTCATTTTGGAGCTTTGTGAAGCGATCCCAGGCTAGCCAACAGTCTTGGCAGTGTAAATTGGCAGAATGACATTCCTTACTACCCTGGCCATCTACCCAAAACCTCTGGACAAATTACCCAATGAAATGCCAGTGCATCAGGCATCAAAGTTTGCCGCAGAAACTGATTTTCATCCAAACAGGGCACCTATCCTTAGCCATTAACATCTAGCTTCTTTGTATACCCTAATTGAGCATAGAAGCACATTGTGACATGGTCGGTTTCTTCAACCAATTCACAGAGAGGGAGAGCGTGTGGTGACCATTGCCCTGGCAGGCAAAAATGGCGCTCTGTGCGTTTCTGGCGGTGCCACGAGCGACTCAGGCCCCTACTCGCCCACCCCTCTCGCTTGTAGTCCAGCTCCGTCCAACCCCCATGGCGCCAAGGTCTCATCCCACCTGCCCCCTCCAACACGTGAAAAGGAAAGAGGAAAAGGGGCACCAGATCGTGGGAAATAAGGATCGAAGGAAACAGAAAAATGATTGAAGGAAAGGGGGAGGAGATCTCGCGTGGCGCAACCCACCAAACGCGCGTCCGATCCATCGCGCGAGCCCTACACGCTCCACCAGACAGTGCGTCTGATCCAGCGCGTGATTTTTTCCTCTATATGCTAGCGACATCTTCCGCTCAATAAGATGAAGTCCCACCAAATATAACACAACAACTAAGATAGCCCAGTGGAAAGAGCACCCCGCTTCAGCGCTGGTGACCCATGTTCGACTTCGCTTTCTCCCCTTTTTCCCTATGGTGCGATTTTTTCTTTTATATGCTACCGATGACTCAATAAAAGAAATTCCCAGAATATAAAGCATAATTACTGAGATGGTCCAGTGGATAGAGCATCTTGCTACAGCACTGGTGACCCAGGTTCGGCTCCACCTTCTCCCCTTTTTCTTTTTTGGCAGCAAATTTAAAGTTTTTTAAAATATTCATATCTTTTAAACCGCAACTCGCTCAAATTCCTCTTTCTGTTTGAAATTACACCCGCGGCAGATTATTTTCTAAAATATTCATATCTTTTAAATCACAACTCGCTCAAATTCCTTTTTCTGTTTGAAATTACACCCAAATTAAATCGGAGCGGCGGAGCCCATGCCACCCAACAATGCACACGTATCAACGATGTCCTACACCATCCATGTGATCACTAACGTCGCCTCCGATGATCAGGTCGCCGTCGATGACCGGGTCGACTCTGGTCGCGGCTCTGTCGGAAGCTTTCAAGATCGTGCGCTCCATTCCAAGCTCTCCGTCCATCCATCCCGGAGCCCATGCCACCCAACAATGGACACGTATCAACGATGTCCTACACCATCCATGTGATCACTAACATCGCCTCCGATGATCGGGTCACCGTCGATGACCGGGTCGACTCCGGTCGCGGCTCTGTCGGAAGCTTTCAAGATCGTGTGCTCCATTCCCGAGCTTTCCGTCCATCCATCTCGGGCCCATGCCGCCCAACAATCAACACATATCAACGACGTCCTACACCATTCATGTGATCACTAACGTCGCCTCCGATGATCGGGTCACCGTCAAGACCATGCGCTCGATTCCATCACAAAATAATTTCATAAATAATTTCTAGTTGACATAGTGTGTAATTAAATATATGTCTTGCTAATTATAGAAACAAATCACTTGCTCGTGATGTATTCTCTAGAACTTTTTTTAGATCAATTATTTCTCTCTTTTTTAGTGGAGAGATCAATTCTCTTTCTTTTTTTGAGTGAAGAGATCAATTTCTAAATTTACCTGGCGGCAAGAAAGCGCGCACAGGGGACTTTATTTTCGCTCCACCGGCGCCAAGCCAAAAAGAACCATCTTGAATTGACCATATTGCCCACCAAGCTATTCTTCCATCAGTACATACGAAGGGACAACATTGTAATTTGACACGAACCACTAACCCCATCGCACGGCCGCCTCTAGCCCCCAAATCACCAAATCC